>NC_059335.1:62030000-62031975 GCF_018350155.1 Leopardus geoffroyi
CTAACCCTAACCCTAACCCTAACCCTAACCCTAACCCTAACCCTAACCCTAACCCTAACCCTAACCCTAACCCTAACCCTAACCCTAACCCTAACCCTAACCCTAACCCTAACCCTAACCCTAACCCTAACCCTAACCCTAACCCTAACCCTAACCCTAACCCTAACCCTAACCCTAACCCTAACCCTAACCCTAACCCTAACCCTAACCCTAACCCTAACCCTAACCCTAACCCTAACCCTAACCCTAACCCTAACCCTAACCCTAACCCTAACCCTAACCCTAACCCTAACCCTAACCCTAACCCTAACCCTAACCCTAACCCTAACCCTAACCCTAACCCTAACCCTAACCCTAACCCTAACCCTAACCCTAACCCTAACCCTAACCCTAACCCTAACCCTAACCCTAACCCTAACCCTAACCCTAACCCTAACCCTAACCCTAACCCTAACCCTAACCCTAACCCTAACCCTAACCCTAACCCTAACCCTAACCCTAACCCTAACCCTAACCCTAACCCTAACCCTAACCCTAACCCTAACCCTAACCCTAACCCTAACCCTAACCCTAACCCTAACCCTAACCCTAACCCTAACCCTAACCCTAACCCTAACCCTAACCCTAACCCTAACCCTAACCCTAACCCTAACCCTAACCCTAACCCTAACCCTAACCCTAACCCTAACCCTAACCCTAACCCTAACCCTAACCCTAACCCTAACCCTAACCCTAACCCTAACCCTAACCCTAACCCTAACCCTAACCCTAACCCTAACCCTAACCCTAACCCTAACCCTAACCCTAACCCTAACCCTAACCCTAACCCTAACCCTAACCCTAACCCTAACCCTAACCCTAACCCTAACCCTAACCCTAACCCTAACCCTAACCCTAACCCTAACCCTAACCCTAACCCTAACCCTAACCCTAACCCTAACCCTAACCCTAACCCTAACCCTAACCCTAACCCTAACCCTAACCCTAACCCTAACCCTAACCCTAACCCTAACCCTAACCCTAACCCTAACCCTAACCCTAACCCTAACCCTAACCCTAACCCTAACCCTAACCCTAACCCTAACCCTAACCCTAACCCTAACCCTAACCCTAACCCTAACCCTAACCCTAACCCTAACCCTAACCCTAACCCTAACCCTAACCCTAACCCTAACCCTAACCCTAACCCTAACCCTAACCCTAACCCTAACCCTAACCCTAACCCTAACCCTAACCCTAACCCTAACCCTAACCCTAACCCTAACCCTAACCCTAACCCTAACCCTAACCCTAACCCTAACCCTAACCCTAACCCTAACCCTAACCCTAACCCTAACCCTAACCCTAACCCTAACCCTAACCCTAACCCTAACCCTAACCCTAACCCTAACCCTAACCCTAACCCTAACCCTAACCCTAACCCTAACCCTAACCCTAACCCTAACCCTAACCCTAACCCTAACCCTAACCCTAACCCTAACCCTAACCCTAACCCTAACCCTAACCCTAACCCTAACCCTAACCCTAACCCTAACCCTAACCCTAACCCTAACCCTAACCCTAACCCTAACCCTAACCCTAACCCTAACCCTAACCCTAACCCTAACCCTAACCCTAACCCTAACCCTAACCCTAACCCTAACCCTAACCCTAACCCTAACCCTAACCCTAACCCTAACCCTAACCCTAACCCTAACCCTAACCCTAACCCTAACCCTAACCCTAACCCTAACCCTAACCCTAACCCTAACCCTAACCCTAACCCTAACCCTAACCCTAACCCTAACCCTAACCCTAACCCTAACCCTAACCCTAACCCTAACCCTAACCCTAACCCTAACCCTAACCCTAACCCTAACCCTAACCCTAACCCTAACCCTAACCCTAACCCTAACCCTAACCCTAACCCTAACCCTAACCCTAACCCTAACCCTAACCCTAACCCTAACCCTAACCCTAACCCTAACCCTAACCC